>NW_020884913.1:6322406-6356033 GCF_003945725.1 Corapipo altera
AAAAAAGAAAAAAAGAAAAAGAAGAAGCAGGAACAGACATCCCTCCACACAATCCAGGCTGTGGTAACTTCAATTTTACAGTTTAATGAAATTTTACAAGTATCGGAGACTTGAAAGCTGAATTCTCTGCTTCCCATCTCTCCTCTCCATCCCAAACTTTGCTCAGGCCAGGCTGAGTTATTACCCAGCCGGTTAACATATTTATCATTCCTGCCTGCCCCAGTCCAGTGTACCCCCTGGATCTCTGCAGAGAGGGATTGAAAACCTTCTTTCTTTTAACCTTCTTTCTTTTTTTAATAAACACATTTAATTAAAAATGTTGTGAATACTCAGCCATGAGTATGCAGGAGAAAGTCAACACTCTGGCACCCAGCTCCTCCTTCCAAATTGCTCCCGTAGGTCCCCTGAGCAAGGAGGAGGCTGGAAGACCAAGGTGACCCTGGAGAGGGACTGGGAGGGGTTCCCTTCCCCATGATGGGGTTCAAGAGCTGCTGGAGGCCCACGTGCCTGGAGAGAAGGTGGGCAGTGCCTGGGCAGGGCCTTTGCAGTGGGTTTCCCCAGCCCTGCCTGGGTGGGCACTGCCATCAGGGTTAGTGACGTGCTGCGGGTTTGGGCTGGGGATAACAGAAGGATGAGCCACCCAGGTCCCTCTTGCCCTGCCACATCCTCACGTGCCAGAGGTCCCCTCATGTGACAGAGGAGGGCAGCGAGCCAAGGTGGCTGGGAAAAGCCCCTGGGCTTCAGGCTGTCCCCAAAGCTGGTGAGCCTGGGGGCTGTCCCCAATTCCCCAAGGACATGCTTGTGCTTGCTGGGGACAGCAGCCCTATTTGAGCTCTCCTGGGCTTCCCTCTGCAGCTCTGAGCAGCTCATCCCAGTGATGGAGACTCCTTGACCTGTCCGAGGGGCCAGGAGCTCAGCCCTCTGCCCCGCTTGGAAAGCAGTAGCATTTCCGCTCAGAACCTCCCCCAACAAGTGACTTGTCCAACAAGTGGCATCTCCATCCCTCTCCTGTGCCTGGTCCTCAGCACTCAGGGACACTTGACCTGCTGACTCCATGTGCGCTCAGCCCCGAGGGACTCAGGAACCAATAAGAGCTGCAGAAGGGTAGGGATTGAGAAGACTTTGCCCTTGAGCCAAGAGGAGCCTCAGGTGCCAGGAGCCCAACAGGTACCTCCCTGCTCCCAAAATGTCCCCGGGCTCTCCCCCAGAATGGCTCCTTCCCTCTGCCACCCCTGCAGCTGTGGCATTTGTGCCCAGCCAAGTTATTTCCTCTTCCAGCCCTTCCCCACCGCCTGCCAGTGCCACTCTTCTCCCAGTGGGATCCAGCATCCCTGCAGACCTTGTTCGTGCAGGGTGGAGGCTGTGGAAAGCCCTGCCCAGCTCTGCAGGGAGAGGGGCTAAGGCAAGAGGGCTCCAAATCTCCTACCTGCCAGGTGGGATCGGCGTGCCGGAAGTAGCAGAAGTTGTCCGTAATCCACTTGTAGATGGCAGAGAGGGTGATTTTGGGTTTGTTGCTGGCTTCCATCGCCATGCAGATCAGGGTGGCGTAGGAATAGGGTGGCTTGACGTGTGGGTTGGTCTTGTAGTCGATGTCCCCTGCGAGATGGGGGGGTACAGCCACGTCGTGGTGCATCGTCGAGGAGGTGGAGGAGGAGACGGGCGTGCAGGGGGTGTGACGGGTGCCCTTGCACGCCGGGTCAGCGGCCAGGGGCGAGCAGGGGGACTCGAAGTCGACCAGACTGAACAGACTCTCACTCATGGTGTAACAGCCCTGGGGGTCCGAGCCGGGGTATAACTGGGGCAGGCCTGTCTGGGCGACTGTGAAGTCGCTCAGCCAGCGGAGGTCTGGCAGGCTGTCATCCAGGTCTTCCTCCACACACTTCAGTTTGCCCTTTGCTTTCAGCGCTTGGCTCGACCACGCCATGCCTCGGGGTTGCACGGGGTGCGCGGGGAGGGGAGGGAAGGGATGGGATGGATCCTGCAAGAGCAACAGGGAGAAGGCTGATGTTCTCTGAGTCACTCTCTGGCAGCCAGGCAGGGCCAGGCCTGGGTGCTCCTGGTGCTGCTGAGCGAGACCCATCCCTGGGGTGCTGTGCAAAGGAGCTGCAACACCTGCCCCAGGGGGGCTTTAGCAGCCCTGAGCCTTGGGGAAATTCCCTCAAAACCCTACACTCCAATGTCACCCAAAGCCCAGTTGGCTGGCGCTGCCCAGCAAGCTTTTGGCTGAACAAAGAATTAAAAAAAAAAAAACCCAAACAACAAAAAAACCACCCCAAGCAACCAAAATCCCTCCCATCCCACAAAGTGAGGTTGTTTCTTGGGGACACACAGCTCTGGGTACCTGCTGCTAGCAGGACTAACTCTGGGTCCCACACCTCGACAAAATACTTTAAAGTTTCCCCCCCTCGCAGCCAACTTCCCTCGGTTTGAGGCTATTTCTGCTTCTACCTTCTCCTGGTACCCAGAAATAACTCGGGGAGCTTGGGGGGCGTTGGCAGAGTCCCACCCCAGGCACACCCACAGAAACAGCTCGGGGGGCTTGGGGCGGGGTTGTCAGGGTCCCACCCCAAGCACACCCTCAGTCAGAGCGAGCCAGCAGCTTCAGGCTTTGGGGAGCCCCGGGTAAGGGATGCGGCGCCTGGCTCCGGTGCCAGTCTCTAAACCCAAAATCCCGTGGGTTTGGGCCAGGAGAGAGCGCCCGTGAGGGCACATGACAAGAGCCGCTCCCTCCGCGCAGACCTACCGCCCCTACCAGCGGCTTCGCCCGCGCTGCCCGTCCCGTCCCATCCCACCGCCCTCCCCGGCCCCCACCGCTCCCCCTTACCCCCGTCCCGGTGTCGTCCCCCAACCGCCAAAGTTCACGACAGAGCAAGAAGCTTCTGGAAAAACAGCAGTGGAGGGGAGAAAAAAAAAAAAAAAGAAAAAAAAAAAAGAAAAAAGAAAAAAAGCGGGGGGAGTGGGGAAGAAAGGGGAAAGAGAAGCCCTGAGGCTGCCGGGGTGCCCGTGCCGGCTCCGTGCGGTGTGCCCGGGCCGGGCCGTGCCCGCCGAGCCGCCGTGAGCCGCGGCCGCCCCGGCGCGGGGTTAAGTAGCGGCTCCGGGAGGCTTCGCGCGTTGCCGCGGCGACGGCCCCGCCCCGTAAACATCCTCCGGCCGCGCCATTGGCCCGCGCGTTGCCATGGGGACGGGGCGGGATTTTTGGGGGGGGTGGTACCCAGGGATGCTGCGGGATCCCCCACGGCCCGGGACGAACCCAGCGGCGGCAGCCCCGGGGAGATGAGGGAGGCTCCGGGGTGACCTTATTGAGGGTTTTCAGTACCTGGAGGGGGGCGACGAGGAAATGGAGGGGGACTTTTTGCGAGGGCACGCAGTGATAGGACAAGGGGGAATGGCTTCAAACTGAAAGGGAGTAGGTTTAGATTAGATAATAGTAAGAAATTCTCTACTGTGAGGGTGTTGGAACAGGTTGTCCAGAGAAGCTGTGGCTGCCCCATCCCTGGAAGTGTCTAAGGCCAGGTTGGATGGGGCTCGGAGCAACCTGGTCTAGTTGAAGGTGTCCCTGCCCATGGCAGGGGGGAGTTGGAAGGAGATGGTCTTTAATGTCCTTCTAACCCAAACCATTCTGTGATTCTGTGAAAACCTGTGTCCTGTCTCACAGGGGCAACCCCAGCCTTTTTCTTCCTCCCTGTGCTTCCATCCTGCTTCTGGCTCCCAATGCACCCACAGTGATGAGGGCAAAGCTGAAGGAGGCTTGGCAGACCCCAAAAATAAAAGATGGGGTCTGCCTTTATTTAATTCAAAAAATTACAGCCATAGGCTTCTATAAGAAAACCCTGGCCACCCTCCCTGCCATCCCAAGGGCTTTAACAGAGACCAGAGAGGGAATCCTTTGCAGGATCTTACCATCTGCAACCTGTCCCTGCAGCTTGTTTGGTCACAGGTTGGACTCAATGACCTCAGAGGTCTTTTCCAACCTGATTGATTCTGATTTTGATTCTGATTTAGCTGCAAGTTGCTCCTCCCCACCATCATCAACCCCCCTATTAAACTCAGATTATAACCCCTCTTACAGCTCTCCTCTTCTTCAAGACTTCAGCTCCCAGCACAAGTTTTCTTCCTCCACACTGGAGGGATTTCTCTTGCATGAGCTCTCAGCTTCTTAGTGTTTCTCTTCTCCTCCAGAAGTTCCCTCTGGGTGTCCTCATCTGTCCCAGCAGTACCAGCAGCCATCCACACCCCACACCAGGAAGGTGCCTCTACCCCTGGTCAGACTCTTCCCACAGAGCTTTTTGCATTTGTCCTGTCTCCATCCTGGGCTCAGAGGAGGCAAAATTTAGGATGGGTTGGGAATGCAGCTTCAAAGGAACCTTGGGAAGTGTTTTAGGACATTTGAAGCAGCTGGGCTGGCATGGGGGAGGTGCCTGGGTGACACTACAAGGTGGACACTTCGAGCCAAAAAGGGTTTCCACCCACCAAGCCCCACAAACCCCGACTGCCCTCAGCCTGCAAACCACAAAATGACTCCGGACACTTTGTCGACATAAGATACCCTTTATTAAACATACTCTTAAAACCCAAAACATGCTCAAAGCAAAGTCATAAGCAGCAATCTGGTTTCCTTCCTTAAATCCCTGACTGATGGATCACTGGAACAAGGGGCTGCCCCATGAGACAAGGGGCTGTTCCCTTTTACCCCACACTGCACTGGCAGCTCCTGCCTGTCCCTTGTCCCTTCTGGGGTGTCACCCATGCCCAAATCCCGTCTCTCCTGTGCCACCCAGAGGATGGATTCTTTGCTCACAGCCAGGCAGCAGCACTTTACTAGGCCACAGCGTCCTCCTGGCTCCTCTCCATCACCACAGGCTCACTGCCAGCCATGGTTGCTCAAGTGAGGGGCAGTGCCCACCCACAGTGAGGGGCAGTGCCCACCCACAGCCACCCGGGTCTGCAGCCACCCCATGAGCTTGCTTGGCCACTCCTGCAGCCTTGGGGACACACAGCTTGGAGCAGCCAGAAAACCCTCCCAGTCAGTCCCAGGACCTGCTTGCTCTGCCCTGACCTGCTGGCAGCCACAAGCACCATCACAGCCCTGTGCCAGGGTGCCAGGCCAGCTCTCCTTGTCCCCTTGGAAACCATGAGGAAAGCTGGGCTTTGGTATATGAGCCACTCCTGGAGCATCAGCCTGATTTTCCTGCCCCTGACTGTGCTGGAAGGTTATAGAAGACGTGGCCTCCCTGGTTTTCTCAGCTCAGCATGATGGTGAACCTCCAAAGCTCTCCTTGTCCCCAGAACAACGCTGGTGGCTCCTTGGGGCTGGGACACCCACACCCAGGTCCCCACAAGGGGGATGCAGCCTGTCCCCAAATGGGACACAGGGCTCATCCCCACCACTGGAGCCCTCCCTGCTGTTTGCAGCTCCCGTCCCACATCCCACGGGATGGCATTTTGGAGATGTCATTTCACGTCAAGTACCCAGCCCTGAGTTCCCAGGGAGGAATCTGGGAGCTATTGAGCTTCCAGGAGATATGACAGAGTGCCAGTCCAGAGGAGGGAGCAGCAGGATGGCTGACTCCAAACCCACCTCTGGCAGGACCCACATCAGGACGATGGAGTGAGCAGTTCCCTGGCTGTGAGCCAGGCAGAGAAAACACCTCCCAGGCCCCAAAAGGGCTTCTTTCCCCTTTAGGAGACACAGGCACCAGCACAGCCCGTGGTCTGACATGGGGATTGGCAGTGGGGACCTGCTTCCCACACACTCCCCACAGGGATATTGCTTTCTGTGGATGAACATCTCTGTCCTAAAGTGGCTCTGAACTGCAGCATCCTCCTGCAGAGAGGAGGTGGCCTTTGCTATCACATCTGCACGACAAGACCAAGTGGGGAAAAGGGAGGCTCAGCCTCCTACCCTGGACTGCTCAAAACAGATCCAGAGCTCGGGAGATTGGGTCTGATGCCCCTCAGAGTGGCTTCTGACTGTCCCTGGTGCTCTCTGGAGCGAAGCCTGGCCTCTGCCAACAGCCCCATCAGGTCCCCGAGGTCTGTGGCTTCATCCCTATCCCTTTGCTGTTCCTGTGTGTCTGTCCCCTGGAGCAAAATCTGCTTATGCTGCTGGCCCAACCCTGGCCAGAGGGATGGGGATGGAGGGATGGGGGGGCAGCTCCCACATCCTCATCCACCCCGTGCTACAAAGTGCGAGGGGAAGGGCAGGATGGGTGGGACAAGGGTGACACTTTTGGCACTTGTTCCAGAGAGAGGGCGCAGCCCTGAGCCCTGAGCTCACAGCAGGGCGGAAGACAGTGAGGGTAAGTTAGCAATGTCCCAGGGGCTGGTGACCATGCTGGGGGTGGTACCAGGTGCCCTGCCACCCCTGCCACCCTGCTCCATCTCCTGGGGAAAAGCAACCTCAAGGGCCAGGCCCTGAAGCCCACGTGCTGCTCAGGAGGAGGGTGGAGGGAAGGGGAGCTGGGGGGCACCATCACTGTCAGTGCATTAATGGGGACATCCCATGGCATGGGAACAGCCCACGCCATGGCAGGGGCATGGGCCAGCAAACTTGGGGGGGGAGCCAGCCCTCCATGAAGGTCACCAACTCATGCACTGAGGACGCCAATGCCACCACTCACCCTGAACGCACACCCCTGAGCACCATCCTCCCATCATCCCCATCCATCCACACCTCAGGACCCCTTTTGTGGGCTGACCCTGTCCCATCTGCTCCACATGCTGGAGGAGAGGAGCCCGGGGTGTGAGATGGCCGGGGGTAGGAGGGGACCCCAGCCTGTCCCTGTCAGGGCTGGAGAACGGGAAGGTGCTACTGAGGGGTTCCAAAGTAACATGGCTTTAGCCCCCAAGGAAAAGTCGAGGTTACCGTCCTTTCTTTTGAAAGTCAGTCCTGGTGCAGCTGAGGGGTGGAGGTGGTGACACCCTTGGCACCCAGACACCAGGGTCCCTCTGGGTGGGCAGGGGGGTCCGTGCCCCCGCCGAGGCTGGGCCCTCACACGGGCAGGGTGGTCGCTGCCTGCTCCAGGTCTCGGGTGCCGGGGGGGCGGCGGGGCCGGGGCGTCTGCTGCAGCCGCACGTTGTTGTTGGCGGCCTCTGGGCCTGGGGGGAGAAAACGGGGGGTCAGGGGCTCCCAAAACGCACCGGCGCTCTCAGCTCATCTTTCCACGGGGGATGTAGTTTAGTCTCCCAAGTAATGCCCACCTCCCCAGATCCCCTTTGGGTTTTGGCTGCAGTGAGGGCTGGTGAGTGCCTGCACTTACCTCTCCAAGCTGGGGGGGGCCCTTGAACCCCCTGTTTCTCGGGAATGCCGAGGGCCAAACAGAAATCACAGCGTGACCGTGGCTGGGTTTGAATAACCCAGACGAAGGGGGCTGCCTCTGCCTGCCCTGCCCAGCCAGAGGGCACATGCAGATGCCCTGTGGGGCTGCAGGTTGGGCACAAAGGGATGTCACCGTGGCCTGGACAGCGAGGGGGTTGCCAGCAATGCCGGAACAAGGGGCGCCAACCCAGCGCCAACCCCCCCCAGGGTGATGGGGCGCGAGGCGGGCGCAGGCTCTGAGGGTCTCATACCTATTCCTCAATGTTAATGGGGCAGGAGTCCGGCACGGCGGCTGCGTGGCAGGAGAGACCAGAAGGCACATGGTGAAGGCGGGAGAGGCGGCAGCGGCGCGGGGACATGCACGCGAGAGAGCAAACGGGGGGACTGGGGGGGCGACCGGGGGTCTCGCCGCCTGCGAACGAGGCAGGGAACTGCCACCAGGCACGGCCTGAGGGGTCCCTCATGCGTGGGGCCTCCTGGGGTTTCGTGCCAAGAAGAACTGAGGGGTGGGCATGCTTATGGTGCGGGGCAGCAGGGTCCCTGCATGACTCCTCTCTGGTTACAGGCTCCTTCCAGTTCAGGCAGCACCCTCCAGTTGGGGCAGGGTGAGGGCAGAGGCTTGTGTCCCACCACAAACAATCAGGGGCTTGGGAAGCAGGTGCGCCCCTAAAGCAGGGGGCTGCACCCATCAGCGAGGTTAAACCCTGTGCCCAGAGCAGCTCTGAGCCAGGGGGACCGTGTGAGGGCACGTTAAGGCCAAGGGCTGAGGCTTTCCCAGAGGGGAAGCAACAAAATCCTGCTGCCTGCTGATTTATGGGAGGTGACAGCTACCATTTTGACTGGCTTTTCATGGTGAGCTCAGGCTGGAGAGCGAGGCATGTTAAGTCTGCAGATCCCGGAGGGAATGGATAATTAAACAGGACCACATGTACATGCACACCGAAATCCCATTAAGAGCTTGATATTGCCTAAGTCACTGCAGAGCTTCAGTGCAGAGACCCAGCTCAGTGCACCCTTGGGAGGCTGCTGAGGAGCAGGTTGAGGCAGCAGGACAGGGTCTGGCCCTGAAGCAGGGTATCAGCCCCATGCCCACCTCTTGGGCTGCAGGAGGGGTTTCCCCTGCCATCAGTAGCCAGTAAACCTGTCCTGGGCAGACCAACTCCTAAATCCCATCACAGTGAAACCCAACCAGCTCCCTTGGCCTGCTGTGGGATCACTCAGAGCATCTGTGGCTTTAAATCAGCAAAAGCTCTCAGGGCATTTCAGGTCTTCTGCAGCAGCTCCCCAGCCCTCCCACCTTGGTGCCAACCTTTTCAGCAGGAGCCTTCCCCCAGCTTCTCTTTCCAAAGCTGTTTTTTGCCACCCTGTCCCCCAACTGTGGCCACAGCCAAAGGATGCTCTGAGTCCTGTGGACAGCCCCTGTAACTCCCTACACACCCCAGGGCTCTGCAGGATCCACTCAGGACACAGATCTGTATGTCCTAAAATCCCTGGGATGTGGCCTTTCGCCTCCTCCCAAAGCCTTTTCCCACCAGATTGAAATCTGCAGAGATTTCACAACACCTTTGAGGAACCACATCTCCATTACAGAGAAGGCAAAAATATAATTATCAAATCTCAACATCACTCCATGGGCTTGGAGGCTCTCCTAGACGTGGCCTCTCGAACACCAAGGATCTCAAGGGCCAGTGTGTAACTGTCTTCAAAGGTCCCCTAAAATCAGCGAATGGGGTTGTCATGCACTGGGTACAAGTCCTTAGAAATTTTATGAACAATACAGCCAAAACAAAACCACAAGATATGGGACACCCCCAGTCTGTCTCACTGTGAACCTAAAGGGTTGTAAATTGAAAGATACAAAACTGGTCTTATCTCCTTATGATATAGAATCTGACTGTGTCCTAGAGGGTTTAAGCATACTCTCCATGATTGCCCCCAAAACTACTCCAAAACCTATAAAATTGCTCCTGAATGTTTCACTGGTCAGACCATGTGAGGTCAAACTGTTTGGACAACAACAAGCATTGTTTCATCCTGGTTCCTTAAAGAGAAGAGAAATGTCCATGCAGACCAATGTTTCTACTATCAGACCAAAATGTTCACCTTTTACAGGTGCCTCCTCTACTGGATGGTTTTCCTCACTAAACCAGAGATCATCACCTCTCACATCTAACCAGTATATTGGGAACTGGAAGAGGGATATTGAACAATATTGATCTGGAAACTCTGGCTAATAAATTGGGTACAACCATTAATGATTTGAGCACTACAGAGCAACCCTTAAGGTCTTCCTTATCCTCTCTCTGAAACACACAGTGTCACATTCAGCTATCTTTTCTGTCTCAGAAAAATATCAAAATGCTGACAACCAACTGACTGATGCTCTGGGAATTGCTCAAAGCAAAGTGCCTTCAGCACTCAGCTGTATCCCAGCTGTAGTTATGGCTACACTCTATCAGTGCTCTGATAATCAGAGAAGGGAAAAATGGACTTTTATTTTGAATTCAACTGAAATTCCAAAGGTAATTTTGGACAATGCCACTGCATTTGAGAGGGAATTTCAATCCTGGTGGTCTTTAATCAGATTTTCTTATCTCCCTGTTGCTAATAAGGCCACAGCTTTTGTCTTAGCAATATGCAATGCTTCAGCCTATACCATACACTCCATTGTTGTGCTCGTAAGGGAACCAGATCCACCAGAACATCAAGCACAGGCTTTTAAAAACAATCATACACACACGGCAAATCATTGATGTAGATGGTTGTGTGGTGAGACAATGACGGGGTTTATATGTCAAAGTAATACTTTGAAAGCCCAAGATGCCTGTTTGGACACAGAGCTGTGCCTGTCATTTTGAAATGTCTGCTGACACTGATCCTGAATCCATCCCAGCATCCATAGAACAAGGGTGTGTATATCTAAGAACCCCTCGTGATAATTAAACAGCGGATGACAAAGATACAGCTTTGTAACCACTCAATTCTATATACTTGTAACTTTACCTATGGAGCAGGATGTGACTTCAACTATTCTCTACCAAAAATTGTACCAGAGCATACGTGACAACATCATGTTACATGACACTTTCCCTCCAACCACTCCTGGGATGGACATTACCCTGGTTAAAATCTGTTGGAACATCCTGATCTACACAAACTGGTACAACATCTGAAAAAGGAAAGTTGTAAAACATTAATCACTGTCCATCATGATGTGGAAAAAACACATCGTGTCCTACAGTGAGTGTAAAGGGATGGAGAACATCACTGGTGCTCTTCCCACTGGCCCCTCTGCCATCCTCGGGGGACCACGGGCAGCCCCAAAGCTCCCACTCTGCACCTCCTCTGCCCCTGGTCCTGGCACGAGTAGCAATTCCCTGTTTTTCCCCACAAATGCCGAGGCTGGATCGCCCCTCATGCTGGTGGCAGGGCAGCTCTGTGCCGAGGGCTCCAAGCAGCACAGCCGCCGGACACAGGGACAGGTGTGGTGGCCAAAGGATGGAGAGTCCATCCTTGGCTGGGCTCGTCCCAGGGGCCAGATCCTGCACTCCAGCCCAGGCTGGGGGCACGGCCAGTGCACTCCTCACAGCAGAGCAAGAATCTGACCCTGTGCTGGAGCCGTTTGGGCTGCAAAGCTCCCCCTTCCTCATCCTCCCCACCAGCACAACCAAGGGGGATGCAGTCAAGGATGGCTTCGGCTGGTGCCACAGCCAAGGGATGCTTTGCCAGGCTCCCCAGCAAGGCAGAGGTGCTGCTGAGATATCCCCCCCAGCTCCCTCCCCAGCCCTCCTGGGCTGGCAGGGCTTGGGCAGCTGCTTCCAGAGGGTGATGGAGGGGACACAGGACTTTTGTGGCAGGAGCCTGTTCCTCCCCAAGAGCCTCAGCTGTGTTTCTCTGGCACAGAAACCACTAGGAACAAGCAAAGCAGCAGGAGAGGAGGCTTTCCCAAAGGAGTAGTGGGGAAAAAAGCATTTCCCTTCCCTCCAGTGGTTTTCACCCACCTTCTCAGCTCTCCAGCACCTGCTGCAGGTCTCCGACCTGCCACAAAGTTAGGCAAAGGGGCAAGGCAAGGGCAGAGTTGCTTTCAGCTTGTCCACAAATGTATTGATGGAGACCCCTCGGAGGGCTTTGTCTTGGTTTTGTGCCCCATTTCTCCACACACAGGCTGAGGAAGGATCCCCAGCCCACTGCTCCCTTTGGCCTGTGCAGGGACCAGGGGTCACCAATACATTTGTCACCTTTGTGCAACTCTGGGCAGGGAGGGGACACAAGCGTGGGTGGAGAAAACCGTGTTGGCACAGAGCGAACATGAACTTTCACACGGACAGAGGAGCCTGGGGGAAAGGAAGAAGAGAAAAAAAGAGATGGAGAGAGGGAGGGAGGAAAAAGAACTGGAAGGAAGGTGGGAGAGAAAGCATGAAGAAATGGGAAAGAGGGATGAAGGTGGGGTTCTGTAAAAAGATGACCCGATTTGACATGCCCCATCTCCCTGGCCTTGGAGAAAGAGGAGGAAGAGGAGGAAGAAGCAGGCAGCTCCTGCTGTAAGGCTGGACTGGTTGTGGATCACATCCCAGTGCAAATACTGCTGCTCCCACCACGAGCCTGGACCAGGTTACAGTTGTGCCACCTTCCCAGGTGCCCCCTGGGGTGCCAGCAGCCCCCTGGCCAAGGGACAGAGCATCCCATCAAAGCAGGTCTGTATCCCCCTGGGGACATTCCAGCAGGGACAGGCCACCCTGACCCATGGGTGGTGACGTGCCTGGTGCTCAGCCCTGCAGTGAGGTGGGTGGGGGGGTGCACTGAGGACGACCTGGTGGGGATGGTGGTGGCTGGGATGGTGGGAATGACGGTGATGGGAGAGGAGGGATGGACGCAAAGGGCTGGGGGGATGCAGGGAAGAGTGGGACTGTCCCCCCCCACCCCAAGTTCATGTTCAGCAGACGGCCACTCACCAGGTAAGCAGGCCTCAGAGCACAGTTTATTGTCCAGCGCTTTCACGTGTGCGATGCCCATGTCATTGTTATTGTCACACCTCAGACCGAGGAAAGCGCCTGTCCTCGGGCCTGGAAGGGAGTTAAGGCAGTTAACGGTGCTGGGGCTCCACGCTGCCTTTTAGCACTGGGGGGTGGGCTTTCTGGGGCTTTTCCTCTCCCCTCCCCAGCCTCTTTCAAAAATAAAAAAAATAGATAAAAACAATGCATCCAGGTGGGAGCGGGTGAAGAGCGGACAATAACTCCTGGGCACAGCCCGAGCTGCTCCTTTCCTCGCACGGGAGGGCAGCGGGACAGCGACGTTTCGGCGATGGGCACACGCGGGAACTGCCCAGGGTTCAGCCAAACCTTCCCCCCAGCAGAGCTGAGCGGTCCCTGGTCGGTAGAGCCAGGCCATGGTGGCATCAATCACCTCCTGCCAGAGCCTCTCCAGCACCATCGGTGCGTGTGAGAGCTGCGTAGGTGCCGGGAGGAGGCAGCAGCTGGATGCGTGGGGCAAAAGAAGCCGTAGCCAAGCTTTTGCAGGGAAATGGAGGCTTTTGGGGCTGAGGGGGGTTAACTCTGCTTCTTAGCATCACCTGTACAAGAGATCAGCCCCCAGTTCCTTGCCTGCATCCATTAGATGCAGGTGACTGAACCTCAGGAGGGATGTTCCCAAATAAGCCCCGCTGAGAAGGGGAGCAGGACCGTGTCCTAAGGAAAAAGGCCATCCTGCTCCCAGAGTTGTTGGGATGCCTGTGGACATCCACCACAGCCCCTAGTTGTCCCTACTTGTCATATTTGAGTCTCCCCATCAGCAGGAGCCTCTCTTTTGTGGCCTCTCAGGCCACATTTTGGGGATGGGTGTTCCTGCTTTCCAGCTTGGCTCAGTGTCCGGCTTGGATGGGGAAACAGTTTTGGCATATTTTTGCTAACAAGAAACTTGCAAATATGCAAAAGGGCACACTATGGGCCTCCTTATTGCCCAAAAACAATCCAGGGCAGTTGGTGGCTGATGGCACCTCTTTCCTTGGCTATTTGAGCTCAAGGGAAGAGGCAAGAGGAGGCCTTAAGGTGCATGTGTTGACTTGTGAAATCACACCGAGGACAGGCCAAAAAATGTGAGGAAAGCATCCTAAGGGGAAAAGCTTTGCAGCCTCTTCCCTATGGGAATCAGCCCAGACATTAATCCCTACAGGAGAGGCTTTCAGAGATGCAAGGAAAACCTTGTTGAGGGGGAAAACACAGAGAAGCCTGTTTCTTACTTGGTTTGTTTGAAAAACCACTGGATCCTGCACATCAACCATCACCTGCTCCATGTCCTGCACTGAGCTCACTGGGGTCCCCCATAGCCACCTGGTTCCCCCACCCACTGGCGTTCAACCCACCCATGGGTCGCCCTGTTGTGATTGATGTTTCCCTGGCTCTGGTGCCTGTGGAGTCACCCAGGGCTGTCCCTGATGGCAGGGAGGGGAGCTGGGGACAACACAGCACCCGCCACTCATGGTTGCCCACTGGTGACAGCAACCTGAATGTGAAGGGACAACAACAAGCCGGGGCCTTTTACCGTCTTCCTGCGTGGGAGAGGCGTCCTCATCCTCCAGTACATCGTTGCCCTGCAGCACAGGCGAGAGGCAGCGTTAGCCAGGGGCTGCTCCCAGGTGCCCCTGGGGGATTGTCCCCAGCCCCAGGGGTTCCATGGACCAGGAGGATGATCATGGCCAGAGGACAGCCCCCCTGCCCTATCCATCCCCAGGGCAGCCCGCAGGGACATGGATGTGTCGGCATCCTTCCCCATCCCAGCCCCAGGGGAATGTGGTGCCAGCTGCCCAGTTTCCCCCTTGGTGGGCACCTGGAGACGGATGCAACTGGGATCCCCCCTCCACACTGGGGGTCACCACAGCTCCCAGTCCCTCATGGGGTGGTTACAGTTACCTCAGCATCGAGCTCCTCGGCAGAGATGCTGACAAAGTTTGCATCTGGGGACTCCACAGGCGTTGACTGCAGGAAGAAGGGGGAAAAGATGGAAGGAAAACTAAAAAAAAGACTGGTGCCAGTGAGTTTGGAGGAGAAGTTACATCCCATGGGGAAGCTCTCCAACCTGGGGATGATGGGCACCATCAACAACCCCCCAACCCCTACCTCTCCATCAGAGGCTGTGACGCTTGCGGCCGCGGGTGAGGGGAGCATGTCCCCCTCCTCCTCCTCCTCCTCCTCCTCTTCCTCCTCTGTGCCAGGAGCAACGTAGGAGCCAGACATGGAGGACACAGTGTCGGTGCTGAGCTGGGAGTGCTGGCTCCGGGAGGAGGCCATGGACATGACGGACTGAGCCAGGCTGCTGCTGACAGGCTCTGGGGGAGAGCAGGGGCTGAGCGGGGCCGCTGGACCCCCCCAGCCCATCAGTGCAAATCACAGCAGAGCACCTGCTAATTAAAGAGGGGGCTAACGAGGAGGAAGGACTGGCTGCATGCCATGGAGACGGGATAGGTGCAAAGCTGCCAGCAGTGGGTCCTGGGCCTCACAGCCCTCCATTTCTATGGGGCGACAAAGCAGATGTGATCGGTGCCTCCATCAGCCCTATCTCCAGGTCTACGAGTGACAAAGCAGAGGTGACACCCTAGGACTCCATGCAATGTCCGTGGCAGGGTGGGAAGGGCCATGGCAACCCACTCTACATCCCCCTGCAGTGGGATGGTCCCGAGACCACGATGCCACTCTCCTGCTCGGCCAGCACCCCCGAGCCCCACTTCTGAGGGAAGGCCCACCTGTACCTTCCGGGGACGAGATGGTGGAGGAGAGGGGTGTCCCAGTGCATGAGGACTGGTCAATGGCTCCTGATGATGACAGGGTGAAGTTTTCGCTCTCTGGTGTCGCGCCACATTCCTGGAAGAGGAGCCCATGGGAAGAGTGGGATAGGAGATATTCAGCGTGGGTTAACTGCCTCACCAAGGCATCCTTATGGATGGAGGAAGAGCCAGCAGGGGCAAACCCCAGCCACACCCTCTGGTCCCAAGCCTCCCCAAACCAGCTGTCCTTCCAATGCCTCGACTCACCACCAGCACTCACCTCCTCACACCGGGCCGGGGATCTCCTCCTGGAGACCCTCGGCTCCGACTCGGTGCACGACTTCTCGTCCTCCTCTTCAGGCAGGATGGAGGAGTTCTGCGAGATGGACCTGGCCAGAGAGGGCAAAGCAGAGGGCTTCACCCCTGCCCACAGACCCCCTGAGCCCTCCCAGCCCCCTGTGCCCACGCTGGTACTCACTTGGAGATGCTCTTCTTCAGCTTGAGCCCCGGGGGGCCGCAGTCGGGCAGGCGCTGGAGGGGCGAGAGGGCCCTCAGGGTGGGCAGGGGGCCATCACTGCCATAGGAGGGGAGGGTCCCCACGCCCGGGGGGTCCCCCAGGGCCCGCAGTGGCAGAGCAGCCGGAGAGGGTGTGAGTGGCCCGTTGAGGGCCTCCAGCAGCGACACCACCTCATAGCCAGGGGGAATGTTCTCTGAGGACTGATAAGAGGGAAGAGACAGGGTGAGGATCCTCCCTGGGCCATTTCTCTGCATTCCCTTGCTCCCAGCAGGATGAATATGTCCCAGGGAGAAGATAAACCCAGAGAACAGACACCCAACCCGTTCTTTGTGCAATACTAACCCTGCATTTTGGTCAATTTGCATTAAACAAATAAGCCTTTTCCCTGGAAAGCACATGGATTCCCAGACATTCCCACCCTGATCTCAGCAGGGTGGAAGGGGTGAGGGTCCTGCATTCAGCCAGGCACTGACCGAGTGCTCCTCGGAGTCCGAGGTCTGCGAGGCGATGATGGGGTTGAAGCTGGTGGGCGAGAGGGGACCCAGCTTCTTCCTCATGGCTCGGATTTGAAGCAGGGCTCGGAAAGCTGCGGCAGCAGGGGAGAAGGGTGGGGTGAAAACCGGGTGCTGAGAGGAGGCCCCTCAAAAAAACACCACCCCATTTCCCAAGAGGGGCATCCCCAGTCTGCACGGTGTCACCACACATGGGGCTGGAGGGACTGCAGAGATACCAGCCCGTCCCCAGAGATGCCAGCCCATCCCCAGAGATGCCAGCCTGTCCCCAGAGATGCCAGCCCATCCCCAGAGATGCCAGCCATCCCACCCAAGGCAGCAGCCCTGGCCCTTACGCAGCCTGCAGATGGGGCAGTTGTTGGCCTGGTAGCGCAGGGTGTCGGCGCAGGTGTTGCAGAGGCAGAGGTGCCGGCAGGGCAGGATGAGGGTGTCACGCACGTCCGACAGGCAGACGACACACTCGGCGCTGTTATCGCTCACCTCGTCCTCGGCCACCTGCCCCGAGGGGAGGATGGGAACTGCTCAGGGCCCTCAGGGTCCCCAGCCCACATGGCATGAGGGTGAGGTGCTCTGAAATACTGCCTGTGCTCAGAGGTGAGGTCCTGCCTGTGTCCATGGGCTGCCTGCTCTTGAAATACACTCCTGGACCTTATTCCTACCCTGCTGGAGGCTGGGAGATGGGGCAAAAGGAACCCCATAGGAGGATACAACCTTCACCCCAACTTTTACATATATAGAGCAGAGAGTGAGGCACATCCCATGCCTTGAGCCCCACACTCCCTGTCTAAGCCAGTAAGATCCGGCCATCACCTTCCCACACCACAAAGTTTTGGGGGAAAACCTCAATCCTTGAGCTTTCTGCCTCCAGCAGCTTGGATGCCAACACAAAGTGTCCCCAAACACCAGCAGCTCTGTACTGTGCTGCCAACTCTTACCCTGAGCATGTTTTAGGGACTGGACCTGTGCTAAAGGACGGGAAGAGGGTATGAGGGAAGACCCACAGGATGCAGGCTGGGGGATGCAGGGACATACCTTGGAATCCTGTGTGTTGTACTTGTTCTCAATGCCATAGATCTCCTGCAGGAGGTAGCTCACACCATCCACCTGCAATCCCACGGGGAAGGGTGAGGAGCAGAGAAATGCACCGATTCTCTTTGCATTGACACACTCAAAATTGTATCCAAAAACCTCCCCCGGAGGCAGGGGCAGGGTAGGGGCAGGTTGCTGCCCACCCCAGGGTTTAGGGCCCCCCAAAAGCCCCTCAACACCTTCTTGCAGGGTGTGCAGGGCACCTCCACTGCCTTGGGGACTTCTGGACACTCACCACTTGCTTCTGCTTGAGGGGTTTCACACAGAAGGTGCCATCACTGTGCTGGAAGGAGGAGAGAACACAGGAGGTGGACTGCTGTGCTGGAGCATCCACCCACCCTGCAGCTGCCACTGCTCCCAGCCAGTCCATTTGGCAGGAATTCTGGCTTTTCCTGACACCCCAGAACCAGGTAGCTGTGGGATGTCATGGGCATTGCAAAGCTGGAGACTTGTTGGAGGAAGGAAGATGGAGTTGAGCCCAAATGCCTCTAAAGTGGGTGCTTAAAATGAGGGAATAGTGCCAGAATTTGAGGAGCAGCCCCAAAACAGCCCCCGCCCAGAAGCACCATCCCGAGCCCCTCAGGGATTCTCCAGGCTCTCACACCTGGTGGGTGAGGGGGGATGAGGGGGAGGATGGCCCCAGCTTGGCACTTACCTTCTCAAAGGTGGCCAGCAGCACATGGCAGTGCCCGATGTGCTCTGCAAGACACAAAGGAACAGGCAGGGCTCAGGTGACAGGCAGAGCCACAGTGGCAGCGAGGAAAAGCAGGAGGCTCTGCCCAGTTGGCATCACAATGCCAGCAACTGGGAAAGCCCATCCCAGCAAGGAACCCCCTTCTCACCCTCTCCTTCATCCACCACCGCCTGCACCACCATGGGATACACCTCCCGGTCCAGGTCGAAGCCCAGCTGGAGAGAGACAGGAGAAGAGGATTGGTGAGATGGAGGTGGGATGAAGCCTCTGTCACTGCTACATCACTGTACTCAGCCCCACAGTGGATGCTGGGGCTGGGGGGACCCACCTCCTCCTCGCTCCACTCAGAGGGGTCGATGGTGTGGGAGGGCACACAGAACTGCTGGCACACCCCCCGCTTGTAGTGCACTGTCTCCGACTGCAGACTGTTGTCCCTGGGGATGTAGCTGTCCCATGGAGAGAGGACAGAGTCAGGGCACCACAGCTGTCCCCACACTCCCCTTGGTCCCCCCAGATCATGGAGACATCAGGAAGATGGGAGTGGTGGGGAGGTCCCCTCCCAGATGCTTCTTGAGGCTGAGGTAAGAAGTCCTAAAAAGGGCTAAAATAATCCACAGGGCTAAAATAAACACAGGGCAGCCAACACAGCACAAGAGGGGATTCAACCTGGAGAGGACTGTGAGGGACAATGTTTTCTCCTGGGCTCCGTTCTGACCTGAAGGTAAAAAGAGGGAGCAGGATGGGATGGGGAATAAGGTGGCAGGAGCTGGCAAGGACCTGGTGGTGACACCTGAGGGGGAGACAAAGAGCCCCCCTCCATCCTCAGCACTGCCAGCAGCTGTCTGGTGCCCTGAAGAGGAGAGACGCTCCAGGAGGGAGAGGCTCCACGCCCAGCAGCCAGGGGCACACACTGGGCTTGGGGAGACACAAGCCAGGCTAGAGGGGAATATGGGCCAGGCTGGTGGCTCCTCACCTGGCTACCCCGTTGTGAAACTCCTCGGTTGCCTGGTAGTAGATGGTGATGGCCACGCGGGTGTCCGTGTCGAAGGTGAACTCCACGTTGTAGTGCACCTTGGCTTTGCTGACTTCTTCCCCGGGGGTCTTCACCTCCTCCGAGCACCTGCGGAGCACAGAGGGTCCAGGAGATGGGCACCCCTCAGGAACGGCTTGGGGTGCTCCAGGACCGGCCCCCTCAGGACTGATGGCCCCAAGAAGGGGCTGCTGCCCTCCCTCAGGGGAAACTGAGGCACACCAGGAGGGCCCAGCACGCCCAAGGTCAAGCCTACAGGCTGGGAAGTGCTGCAGACAGATTTCAGCCTAATCCCGAACCTCACAGCCCTGCCGCAATCCCCAGCCTCCCTCCAGCAAAGCCTTTGGAAGGTGGGGGAGGAAGAAGCAGCAAAGCACTTCAAAGGCAGCACTAAGCTCCTTTAATCCTGCGGCAGTGCCTGTGCTGGCATGCGGGAACCGGGAGGGGAAGGGCACATTTGGAGAGGCAGGCTCATCCCTTCTATCTGCCCGTGCTGAAACGAGAGCAGCCCCGTGCACACCATCCCCTGGGAGCATCCAACCAGACCCTTCCCTCTCCGTGGCTCGGGGCCGTGGGGTGCCCGGACTCACTTGACGAGGCGCAGGGTGTCCTTGCGGATATTGATTAAGCTCCTGAGGGTCTTCACGGGTTCCTGAGGAGGTGGAGCAGCGTAAGGGAACTAGGATGAGAGAGACACCGGTGAAGGCAGACGCTCATGGGGGGTTAGAGTGGCTGCGGACCCACCAGTGACCCAGACCCAACACCCTGTGGAGGGAATTGGGGTGGGCAGGGGTGCTCCTGCTGGCACAGGCAGCACGGTGACAAGGACATCCCTCAGCAAACAGCAAGCCCAAAACCCCCTGAAGGGACAATTTCACTGGGGAAGGGTCACACAGAGAGGGGCTGTTCCTTGTCCCTTCAGCTGGAGGGTGAGGAGGATTTAGGGCACAGGCAGGCGGCTGCTGATGGATGGTTAGGCTGCTGGATGAGGCTGGGCAGGGGGAGGCTGAAGCTCCCTCCCTGCCCACCAGCCAAGGAACAGGCACAAATGTCTCTGTTTCCTCCCTGTGATGGATGGGATTTGGGTGGTGGGATTCTTTCCAGCCCCATGCCAGTGGGGCAGCTGGGCAGGACAAGGCAGGCAGCAGCATCTGTCCTCCAAGGTGACATTATCCTTCCCAGTCTTTCCTGTCCACCTGCACAGGGGCTACTGAGGAGAGGGGACACAGTGGCACCCAGGGGACACCCTCTCCTTGGCACTACAGCCACCCAAAGGAGACCAAGGGCACTGGGGAAGGGGTGCAGGACCCACCTCTCCCCTCTCCATCTCCATCTCCCAGGTGGGTTGAGGTCCAGGAGGGATCAGCCCCAATTAAGGCCCAGCTTGTTGCTCAGCTGTCACTGTGTGCCAGGGGACAGCCAGGAGGGTGTCAGGTGCCACTGGGGAGGGCAGATGCCCAAAGAGCCTCAACTGCTGCCTTAGGAGAGGGAATAGTGTCCCATTGTCCCCCCACACCACCCCCAGCCCAGAGAGGAGGGACAGCAGGGCACCCACTGCACCCCAATACTGAGGGGACAAGACCGAATTGCAGGTGGCATGTGGGGGTGGCCTGCAGCGATCCAGGCGCCCCTTCCCCATGTCCCTGGTGCCCTCACATGGGAAATCCATAGCCACCTGACCTGTCCCCAAAGCTATCATCTCCTTCCCTGACCCCAAAGCCCTGCAGAACAGGATGGATGGGGCTGAGGGACCTGTGCTGGGCTCAGAGGGACAGGATGGGACAGGCAGCTGGCAGAACCCAGCAGGGCAGGCACAGCTCTGCCTCATCCCTCCTCCACCACCCCAGCATTACAACATCCAACCATCCCACAGCTCCAATCCCACTGGGGCCATCCGAAGGTGGATTAAAGCCTCAGCTGGATGCAGCGTGGCCGATGGCACCAGAGGCTTTGGAAATGAATTTCCAGCACTGTGGAACTGCATCCCACTCCTCTGGTCCCCTCCAGGAGGGCAAAAGGGCAGCAGAGCCATTAGCCCGGTGTTAACGAACTTTTTAATGAATCACTAAACGTGCACCTGCAGAACTGTGCACCTGCAGAGTCACCCGTGGCAGCTGGAAAGGAGAAAGTGAGAAAAGGCCTCCAGGCTGGAGCTGAGCCATGTCGCGACACGTCAAATTAACGAACTGTTAATTTGCTGTTCAAATTAACGAACTAATTAAATCTTGCTCGCCGGCACCTCTGCCCAGCTGAGCCATACCCAAACCAGCCCTGGCAGGGAAAGCACCCATGGGTGCAAACCCCCTCCTGCTGCAGCACCCCGGGGGTGGGTGGCAGAGGAGGGAGGGGGCAGCTGAGTCCCCTGGGTGCCCCCGCAGGGGCCGTTGGGCTGGGCAGGATGGGGAAGTGACACAGGCAAATTTTGTGCTGCAGAAACTGCCTTGGGCTCTTTCACACCCACGTGCGAGCAGCTCTTTTTGGGGGGTGGCTGCATTTTTCTTTTTTCCCCCCCTCCCCCCAAGTTAAATTTTGCCAGCTGGATTTGCACATCAGAAAGGGGCCATTCAGAGGACATTTTGCATCTCCTCACTTCAAACCAAGTTGAAACACAACAGAAAAAAGTGGGTAACGGTTGTGGTGAAGAACATTATCCACGTGTCTGTAGCAACATTTGTTCCAGGTCAGCTTCTGTTGAGTGAAGAAAACCAGCCTCAAAAATCTTTCTTGGGGTTTTTCTACAAGCAGAGCCTGGCAGGTTTGTGTGGGCAGGGAAACCCAGTGTCACGTTTCAACGGTCCCAGGCTTCCCCTGTGCTGTCGGGGTGCCACCAGCAGCTTCTCTGCTCCTCAGCCCCTGCATGGTGGCAGCTACTTAAACCTGCAACATCCCAGCCTGCCCTTCCCAGCCCCTCTGGAACCTGTTCACAGCTGGAAAATCCAGATTATCATGCATCCATGGAAAGGAGAAGCTGCACAGCCTCCAGGTGCTCTGCACACCCCTGTGGCAGCAGTGCTGTTCATAGCTCAGACAAAGTGCTTTGCTCAGAGAGGACCTGGGACACAATTTTTCCAAGACCTCCTGGCCCCTGATACTCAAGGAACCCAAAATAAATCCCCCACCAAAAAAAGCAGTGGCCATCTCTGATGTTTACAGCCCAACCAGGGCTCTCACAGGAGTCCAGAACATGAAAGCATCGCAAGCCAAGAAGCATCAGGACAGGATGCCCAAGCGTTGCCTGGAGATAGGCTTGGACCAGAACCAACATAAATCCTCCCTAACCCCTCCCCGAGCCCCCAAAACTGGCTGACCCGAAAGCCCAGCCCCAAAGCCCTGCTCCCCAGGCAGAGGGATCCTGGTCCCAGCTCGGCAGCCCAGAGCCATTGGTAATTAAACCAGAGCAGTGAAATTTAGCTCGTGATGCCGTATTAATTCTCTCTGCTGTTTCCAAGCTGTTCCTTTACCTTCCCTGCTGCTCTGCTGTCGGGGCCACTGACTTGGGAACTGCTCACTGGGCAGTTTAGAGGCTTTTACTGTAATCAAGAGGATTTCTCAGCAGTCACTGCTGCAGAGAGACCCCGAGTGCTGACTTCTCATTTTCCAAGAAAGAACAGAGGATGGAGAGAAAGGCTCTGCCTTCGCCCACCCAATGCTCACGGGATTCGAGGGTGCTCCTGCCCTTGGCTCTTCCAGGATCCCTGCTCTGGCATAGCCCAGGGCTGGACACTTCCCCACTGAAGGACTGTACAATGCTGCCAAAATGCTGCCGAAGCCAATTCCAAAGAGGAAACAGGAACCTGGCTGGCAGCAGCCTCGCCAGCCCAACGTGGAATATGCAGCACTTGAGAGCTGAGCCAAAGCATCAGGCAAGTTTATCTCAACTCAACAGAAAAGCTTTAGAGCCTTTTAATTTCCCACCTCGAATTTTTTTTAATACTTGATCCCCCCACAACTGCTACAGCTGATGCTGGTGAGCTGCTCTGCTGAGATGGAGCTGGGGACATCACCGTCACAGCTGAACCCTGCTCTCATTTCCTCCCTTTCCAAAGGCAGCAAGCTCAAAAAACATCTCCAGGAGTGTGGGTTGCAGGTTCCCCCATGTCCTGAGACCAGCTGGAGCTGGCAGCACCCAGCACTGTGAAACCCATCAGTTCTGCCCACAGCCCTCACCAAACCCCCCCCTTTTTTCCCTCCCTCTTCTTCCCCTTTTTCTGCTAGAGCTTGGGAAATACTTTCACCTTTTCCTGTCCAAGACACTCTACCCTGCACCATGACAGCACTGCTCCAGCATGCTCCCCACCCATGCCCTCTGAGCTGGGATATGGCTCCTGGTTGAGATGGGAAAAGCAAAAGGAAAAGCAGATCTCAGAGAGGGAATCAGAAAGAAGGAGCTGGATTAAATCAGCCCATTCTCCCTCACCATTGGGGGTTAGTCCCCAGTGGAGGACAGGCTGCAGTAAGTACCCAACCCTTATATTACACATCAGAGAATCCACTCAGGCCACCCCAAGTGTGCTTGGCTGGCTCTGCCCTTGGAGGGGGACAGTTAGTAGCCTTATACCATGCACCCCATGACACACACAGCCGCTGACATTTTGGGAAGGGGTGTGCCTGTGCTCCAGATCCCCCCCAGCCCCGTGTCCCCTCCGGTACCCACCACCACAGGCCGGTTCCCCAGGAAGTTGAGGTCGCTGTTCTCCCCGAAGAGATACCCCTCGGGGTGTGTGGAGTCGAACTTCTCGCCTCCCATGATGAAGTGGTTGGCAAAGTAGCTCCCTGGAAACGAAAACACAGCGAGTGCCTCAGCAGAGGGGGAGGAGGGGGCTTCAGCCGGGCGATGGAGCGGCACAAAGCCACTGGATCGATGGCTCCGAGGTGACTTTGTCCCCAGGGTCACCTTGCTGGGAGCCTTTCAGGTTGAGCTCACATGCTGACAGCCCCCAGGCAGGCAGAGGCAAAGAGGGAGCTGGCCAAGACTGCCCTGCATCCCCTCTTCTCCCTGCTCACATCAGCAACCACGGCCAAAATCTGGGCAGACAGAGCCAGGATGGGGAGAGGCTGGTGCAGGGGTCTATTCCCATGGCAGCACTGGACCAGGGGGCTCCTCCACCCTGTGGGATTTAACAGGAGCAGATTCACACCCCAGAGCTTTGGCAGCTGCAGCACCTGCTCCCCTTTCCCTTCCCAGGAAATCCCTGGAGCCCCAGCATGGCCTGAGCCACCCAAGGTCATCCCGACCTTCAGCCATCCCTGCACTGGCAGGAACCTGGTCTGTGAGGAGAATGAGGAGACAGCTCCAGGGTGGCAGAGCCTGAGGGCAGCTCCTTGCTAATCCTTGGCATAAACACCAGCTCATGCCCAGAGGAGGCAGGAGAGACAGCAGCACAGCCTGACCTGCCAGAGAACCCAGAACCCTGCAAGTCCCAGAGGAGCCAGGCCAGCTCCCACATCCCCAGGGATGCTGCCAGGAAGGGGCAGCATGGACCAGGCACACAGCCCTCAAAACAGGCGGGGTTGATCCTGCCCAGAGCCCGGCAATATGGACCTTGTGTGCCACCCAAGGCAGCATGTCCACAGCCAGACACAGGCACAAATTTGCTGCAGCTGCCACCAGGAAGGTGGGCAAAGCACGACTGAACCAAGTTCCATCAGTTCTCAGCTTGCAGCCTTCCCTAGGAAGGGCTCACCTGCAGAAGGGAGGATTTTGGGGAGGGCTGCAGACCCTCCAGGAGCTCAGCAGTGCCCTTACAAAGTGCTCCACGTTGCCCTGATGAACACCGGGCAATGACCAGCGTCCCTTCTTCCCTTGCAGGGTAAACCCGTTCCCTAAGTTGGGAGTAGTCCCCAGGTCAGGCACTTCTCCACTGGAAGAGATTTTCCTCCTAGCCCAGACAGGAGCTGACTGGTGCCTGTTCCTTATCTGTGAGATCTGGGCTGCATGGGGAAAGCATGTTGTGGCACAGGATCCAGCTGGGCAAGAGGGTCAGGAATTGAGATGGGAAAGGAAGGGAAAGGGGGAGGTGGACAGGGATGGGGCAGCAGCGAGGGGTGAGCAAGCACCTGGGAGTCAGGAGAGGCAGTGGATGTAGGATGGACACAGTGTCCTGCATCCCAATGGCCACGGGGACAGGGTCTGGCTTGTAAAAAAACCCAAACCCACCAGCACAGATCCATCCACAGCCCCCCCGGGGACACCCCAAAACTGAACCATTGGGGTCCACAGACAAAGGAGCTTAAGCCTGGGCTGCAGCTCTGCTTGTGGGGACTGCAATCAGAGGCTTCCAGCAGATGCAGGGACTGTCCACGGCTGGATCAGGCTTTAATACTGCATTTAAAAACCAAAGCCAAGCCCAAAGCCCAAGGGGAGGAGGAGCAGGGATCTAACACCAGGGCAGGAGGGGTGAGTGGGGCCACAGAGCTTTGTCCCAAGGCCCCGTGGCACTGGGATGCCCGGATGCAGCGTGCCCGTTAGCAAACGTCGACCATCAATTATTGATGCCTGCTGCTTTCAGGTCCCATTTTCCATGTACATAATTTATAGGCAGCTCGCCTGGAAGGATGCGGCCACGTGGAAAAAAAACAACCCCAAGAGCAAAGTGCCTTCGGAGCCGCCTGAAACAGCACAGCCAGGGGAGAATGGGGCCATCAGGAGCTTTTGCTGCCGCTGACTTGAGGCAAGAGCAGGAGATGGTAAAAAAAAAATATTTAAACCTGAAGAAGAGCTGCCCCAGCACCAGGAAAAAGCTGGAAAATGGAGCACAGGCTCTCTGTGATGGCCCCAGCCATAGTTTGGTGGGTGCTGGGGGCTCCTGTAGGATGGGCAGAGTGGGCAAGGATCATGCTGCTGTCACCCAGTCTCCCTGCCAGGGATCGGAAGCATCCCTGCAGGTTCCCAGCACAGCCCCAAGAGGCTTCAGCTCCCCCTTCACAGCAAACAGCACCAGCCCTGCACTCCCTCCCAGGGAAGGTCCTCCAAACCCCTTGTCATTTAACAAAAGCCTTGAGTTGTGTCAGGCTCTTCCAGGGAAGCACCAGGGAAAGCCCAGGGCATTGGCACAGGAGCGTGTCGGTGACTCCACGGGCACTGGCAGGTGGCAGAGGAGGGAAGCACCTTCCCAGGCACAGCCACCTTATTACCAGCTAATTGTAAATCCTTACCCAACGCCTACTCCCGGGGAAGGAGAGCCTGTCAAGGACGGTCACATCTCAGGAAGGGCTGCTGGAAAGGAGGAATAAACCCAAACTGCCTGAGGTTCCTGGTAAAAAAAGTGTGTCCTGCACATCTGCCAGCACCAGCACACAGGACACATCTGGCACCAGCTGCCAAGCCCTTTTCCCCATGAGTGCCAGGGATGCCACCCTGCTCAGGTGCACAGAGAAGGGCGAGAACCCCACAGGCACAGACCCTGGTGTGTGCCATGGCTGTGCCTGTGGCTCTGGCACACAGAGGCACATGTCCTGCACTGTCCCCTGAGCCACCACTGCCCTGATGGGGTCTTGCTTAGCTTTGGTACTGCAAACTCTGGCTCTCCAAAGCAGTTAAAATAGAACAGCTCGTTCCCAGCCCATCCACACGGTCCCAGGGAGGGAAGGACTGGGTTTGCACAGCCTGTGGTCAGCCCAGCCTGGTGGCCATGGCACAGTGCTGGCACAGGGATACCCTGCGGCAGTGAGTGCCAGCATAGGGTGCTGTGATGGTTAAAAGGCTCTGGGTGCCCCTGGGCAGCCCATTATTTAATTCAGTGCTCTAAAGCAGGCAAACAGGACCAGCAGCAGCTGGAGGTGATGCCAAACCCTGTCTGCAGCACTGCTGCGTCAGCCCTTGCCCGCCCAGGCAGTGCCACCACTGAGTCCCCCAGGACAGGGGTTGTCACTGCCGGGTTAATCCCTGTGCTCCTGTGCCCAGCCAGTGCCCTACTCCTGGTCCCACGTGCCCCACTCCTGGTCCCACGTGCCCCACTCCTGGTCCCACGTGCCCCAGGGGAGCTCGGTGCCAACCACAGCCAGTGACAGGGGCTGCAAGCGGGGGACTTGCCCCACAGCCATCCCACTAGCCAGGCAGTGGGCTCCATAAACAGCCTGTGCTGGCTCTCCCTCCTATTGCCTTTAACAGCCACTGAAGTAAACCCGAGCCTTTGTTTCAAAATTCTGGCTTAATTAATGCCATTTACACCTTGCCTGGAGGGGATGGGACCCCCAGGATGGGGAGATGTTTAACTGGGACAAGACACAGCTACCCTATTCCCACGGGCTGCACTGGCCGTCCCAAGCGAGCCTGCAGCCCGACGGACAAAGCCACATCCACAGAGAGAGGGAAATGCCCCAGGGTCCATGAGATCCCACTCCAGGGCCACAGCTTCCAAAGCCAGCGGCTGTTTCCAGCCGGCATCGGAGGCGTGAGAAGCGCTGCCGGCACGGAGGAATCGGCTCCGCCACCCGGCACATCCCCCCTCTTCAGGCTGCCGGCAGCGCTGAAGGCAAATCCCACTCGGATTAAAGGCAGACCAGCCATAATCTCCCACTGCCACCAGCCTGCCCTCGTCCCAGTGCAGATGGCCATGTCACCTGAACACCTCCTGCCCCTGTCCCCAGCCAGCACCAGGACCATTCCCCATCTCTGCCCAGGCCCCACCAGTGGGACCAGCCCAGCTGAGCACATCCAGGAGCCCCAGTTTCTCCCTGGAAGCCGGAGTTAAGCATCATCCTGGTGACCTCTGCCAGCTGAGATGAGTTTGGAAGTGCTCAGCTGGGTGCACTTGCTCCCTCAGAACAGGGCACAGGACTTGCAGCCTCCACCCTTTCATACCCAGACATTTCAAGGGCCCCTAAATAAGACACAGTCACAAGGAAAAAACCCTTAATTAATGGAGCCACAGCCCCTGCAAAGAGCAAACCCATGGATGGGGTGGTCCAGCTTCACCTGGCATCAAGGTGACAGAGGCCTTGAAACCATGTAAAAGACGGAGCTGGAGAAGCCCATCAGGAGGCCAGGCTGCCAAGGACCGGCCATCTCCAGCCAGCTGTGAAACCTATTTTAGGTTAAAATGAAAAAAAAAAAAAAAAAGACAAGTGCAGCTTTCCAGGACAAGCGCAGGGTTTGTGTTGGCTGTAATTCTTCCTAAGGAGGTCTTTAGTCGTAATTAGCGAGCAATTTGTCACAGCGCTAACGATCCAAGCATTTACCTTATCCTATTAACTACCAAAATAGTTGCCTATTAATAATATTCAGTGCCGCAAGGATCCTGTGGCAATCCCGACACACACACACAGGGAGCTCCGGGGCATCGTTTCCTGATTGCCGGTATTTTTGCGGCTCTGAAGCGCTGCCGGACCCCATCGCCTCCCCCCCCCGTGCCCCCCCCCCCCCCCCCCCCCCCCCCCCGGACACCCGCTCAGCCTGGTCCTTGCAGGGAAAAGTGAGGCATGGAGAGGAGGGACGGATTCTCCAAGGTCACGCACAAGGTTTGAGACAGGGCCAGATTCGGGAGCAGGAGATGCATCATCACCGAGCCTCCAGGCAGGGAGGGGAGCCGGGAAGGCAGAGGCTGGGGTGCTGCTGTGGGGCAGAGCCCTGGGAAGGAGGGATCCCCTCCAATCCCTCCCACCCCAGCCTCCCTCATCCTCCCGGGAATTTAAACCCAGGATTTTCCCGAGCAGCCAGCAACGGATCGACAGGCTATAAACACAAAAAGCCCCTTCAGAGCTCGGTGCCGCAGAACACGGGTACAGAAATAATTATAATAATAATGTCATTAAAGTCGCGCCAACTCAGCCAAGTTTGGGAACCGGGCTGGGCTGGCAAAGGGGCGCCCGGAGTGGGGTGACCTCATCCCTGCTCTCACCCAGGGTGTCCCGGACCAGACCTGGATTTTTAGGGTGCCCCTCCCATGTGTGAGGGTTTGCTTTGGGGTGCGCAGGGACACCCCGGCCCGGAGCAAGGTCGTGCCCCGTGCCCGCCCGGCTCGCTCCCCTCTCCCCCTCCCCATCGGCGGCACCGGCACGCGTGGACCCCCGGGGGGCTCACCGGATTTCGGGGGGTATCTGTAGACGGAATTAGCGGGGATATCCACTTCCTCCACCCCTGCGTTCTGCCGGCTGGTCAGAGCCCCCATGGCCGGGCCGGGGCTCAGCGGGCGGGGGTTGGCGGGGTGTCCTCCCGCCCGGGACCAGCACCGGGACCGGGACGGGGGCCGGGACCAGGGCTGGCGGCGGCCCCCGCCCGCAGCATCCTCCGCTCCGCTCTGCGCCGCGCCCGGCGCCGCCTCCGCGGCACCGCGGGGCTGCGACACACGGGGCGGGGCCGGGAGCGGCGACACGCCCCGACCCGCCCCGGAGCGGTCCGGCCCGGCCGTGGGGACGAGGGGACAGGCGCTGCCCCTGCCCCCCCTCGATCACCCGGTGTCCCCCCCTCGGGTGCCACTTACCTGTCCCCCGCGGTGGTACACGCGTGCCCACAGTGCCACCCGCCTGCCACCCCCCTGTGTCACACAGATGCCTCCAGCACTCCTCAGTGGTCCCCCTCGCCGTTACCTGCCACTCCCAGTCACACCACCCAGTGACCCCTGCCCACTCCAGTATCACCGCCCTCCTTGCCCCCATCCCCACCAGTGACACTGAGCAGCGCCCCCAGCCCGGGGACCCCCAGGGACAGTCTGGGCCCCTGAGGCTGGTTCAGGGCATGATCCCTCTGTTCCTGTGCCCCCTGCCGCTGGGGTGGCCCTTGGGAGAAGGACAAGCCCCCCCCTTTTCCCAGCAGGTCACAGGAGGAAGGAGTCGGTGCAGCTGTTGGCACAGGGGCTGATCCCCTCCAGGAGCACCCCAGGGCTGCACAGTGCTGGGGGGTGGAGTGGGGCAGGTTAAAAGGCCCCCACCAGTGCGCACCTCTGTCTTCCCCATCCTTCCCAGCTCCGCTCCGCACCAGGAGCAGCTGCATCTGCCAGGCACAGCCTCTGGAGGCAGGAGCTGCCTGTCCGCTCCAGTGCACCCCAACAGTTCCCCCCAGTTCCCCCAGCATTGTTACTGGGAAGCACTGGGCACTTCCTCATTTTCCCCTTGGAGCTGAAGGGGAAGGATGGACCCTTCGACCGGCTGCTTAAGCCCACCGGTGATTAATTAGTCCGGCAGCGCAAGTTAGTGGAGCATCACATGATTTTGATTTGAGTTGATAACACGAGTGCTATAAATATCAGACGGGAGATGTGCAGAGAGGCGGATCAGCTGCCTCGATGGCCTCGGCTGCTCAGTGGTGATGAGCAAAGGCTGTCCCCGGGGCTCCCCCCTTCACCCCCTCCCTGCAGAGGGACACACGGATCCCCCCTCCCCGACTGCTTCCTACACGCACAGCCCCAAAGGCAGCTGAGAAAAGCCAAAACAAAGAGCAGCCACCCACCATGGGAAGCCCAGGTGCGGCTTTGTACCCCCTTTGTCAGCCTGTCATTGTCACACCGGGAGCCACAGCCCCAGCAGTGACACTGTGTCCGTGCTGTCACAGGCATGTCACACCTGGGCTAGGTGCCAGTGGGAGCATCAGCCAAAGAAAAGGACTTGGACTCCATGATCTTAAAGGTCTTTTCCAACCTAAGTAGTTCTATGAGGGGCAAAGGGTGACATCAGCACCGGGAGCCTGCTCCAGCTCTCAGTGCTGGCACCCACCCGGGAATCCCGAGACCCCAGGGGCTGATCCCCGCTCACACCAACACACATTTTGGGGAGCCTGTTCTGGACATGAATCACTTACAAACGTAGCACATCCCTGCACTGCTGAGCTGCCAGCCCCGCTCCCCTGCCTCGCTCCAGCCAGCACTGACAGCGGGAAACACGAGCCTGGGAGAGGGAGCCAGAACATTTCATTACCGGCACACAGCAGACTGCAGGGTTTTAGTGCAGACAATAATTCAAAGTTATCCCCGTGCAGATCCACAGCCCAGCAGTCATTACAGGCAGAGCTGCTGCCTGCACGCAGGGCTCGTGTTTTTTTTCCCAGCGATTACTGCAGCAGAGGATTTTGTAGGACAGTGCCGCAGTGGAGCGCGGGAGCACTGGCAGGAGCTGGGTGGTGATATGGCTTCGAGGGCAGGTTCCCTCCCAGCTCTGCCCAGCCATATTCCCAGATCCCAGCAGACATAAAGCCGGGACAAACCCCACTGGGGCCAGAGAGGGAACCCAGAAAAAACACAATGTTTAACCCCAAAATGCACCTGCTGCTGGAAAAGAGGCAAGTCTGAAGCTCACACTGCCCCGCTGTGGGACTTGGGGTGTGCGTTTGGCAGGGAAGGAGGATCCTGCTCCTGCCTCCTTGTGCTGAGAGGGAAACTGAGTTACAGGAGAGCACAGTGGTTAAGGTTGAAGAGAAGAGTGAGCAGCTCATCCACAGCAGCAAACGTCTGTCTGTACACCCAGTCCATTCCCAGTGCACTCCCAGTTCCCCCAGCAGTCACTGGCACCTGCTGTGGAGCCACCAAGCCCTCTCCCCTCCCAGGTTGGCTTTGCTCCCAGCCTGTGCAGCCCCGCAGGAGGCAATGGCTGGGGAGGGGGTGTCCCTTCATTACTGGGTGCTGAGCCCACACGAGGGCTGCTGTGTCCTTTGTTCCCCAGCTCCTGGCTGGGAAGGTGCTGGAAGCCCCCCCTGCCTGAAGGGGTGACTCCAGACCCCTGGGGATCCCAGCTGGGTAGCTGGGGGGATGGAAGAGCATCTGGGCAGGAAGGGGAGAGAGCCAATCCTGCCCTTGCTGCAAGTGCTGCCCCAAAAAGGGGGTTCATTTTCGAGGACTGAAGGTCCTGCTGACTTTTCCAAGTGTCACAAACACTGTTTTGTCACAGCCTCGGATGCCAAGGGCTCACGAGAAGCACTCCAATGGGTTTCCCAGGCAGGCACTACACGAGGCAGGTTCCTCCCAGCTTTGCTAACTCAGCTCAAAGCTGTGCATGAGTGGGTGGTTTTGGCAAGCAGGAGGTTCTGAGAGCTCTCCAGGGCTGCGTGCAGGAGGCAGGTGGGTTTGGGATTCTGGCATCTGGAATTGCTCCTCTCACTCCTCCACCTGCCTCAGGGCTGGCTTTGCCCCAGGAGGATGAAGCCACCTCCAAATTCTCACCTGGGCAAGCAGGGCCCTCCGTAACCATTCCTGCAACCCGGTGAGTGGGATCCCCCTGAACATCCTGGGATGGTATCCAGCCTGGGGAAACACACACTGGCATTGCTTCTCCATCACATCCCTGCCTGCTGGACCTCACCTCCATGGGACCACAAGGGCTTTGCAGAAGCCCCACATGGACCCTCACACACCAACTGCTGCCTACAACTGGCTGCAGATGCTGCTTCAAGTTTCCACCCCTCCACCTCCCATTCCCTCTCCCTTGGCTGGCTGGTCACCACAGCCACATCCAAATCTGCAGTGGTTCTCTCCAGCTCAATATATTTTCACACCGTCCATTTGCAAAGTCCCTGGTTTGTTTGTTCGGGGTTTAAATGCCAATTTTCCTTTTTTAATTAAAACACTTCAAGGCACTTATCACACCGGTCCAGCTCAGTCCCCAAACCCGGCAGGGGGGAACACCCAGGGGGGGAGCTCACCCTTGCAGGCTGAGACTGAAGCTCAGAGTCATGAGAATTTTAACCATTACCAAAAAATCCCAATGCCCCCAAAACTTGGAGGTTCCCTGAGCCCCTCATGCTGAGGCTTTCAAAGGAGAAGGGCATGGAGATGAACTGAGGCTGGGTCCTCCCTCCTGCCCCCCAGCCTCAGGTTAGGGTCCCTGTCCCGGGGGATACAGGGAAGGAGGGCAGGGAGGGTGCTGGGAGAGCCTTGTTGAGGGAATGTGGGAGCCTTGCTGGGGGGAGCCAAGGCAGGGGGTTCCGGGGAAGCCCCCATGGGAGCAGCCCCCCCCTGCCCAGGGTACCCTCAGGGCAGCAGACCCCCCCTTCAATGAACTCCTACCTCAGTGAACCCCCTCCTTAATCAACCTTCCCTACAGTGAGCCCCCCTACCCTCAATGAAGCCCCCGCTCAACGAGCCCTCCCTACAATGAAATTCTCCCTCAGTGAACCCCTCTACAATGAGCCCCCCTTTCAATGAACCCCCTCTCAGTGAACTTCCTCTACAATGAACCTCCCCCTAAATAATCCCCCTAACAATGAACCCCCACTACAATGAGCCCCCTCCCTTGACAAACCCCCCTCTCAATGAACTTCCCCTACAATGAGCCCCCCTCAATGAACCTCCCCCTCAATAACCACCCTTACAATGAACCCCCCACACTGTGACCTCCCCCTACAATGACCGCCCCACAATGAACTCCCCCACAATGAGCCCCCCTCCCCTCAACGAACTCCCCTCTTAATGAACCTCCCTCTACAATGAGCCCCTCCCTCAATGACCCCTCCTACAATAAGTCCTCTTCCCCTCAATGGGCCCTCCCCTCCATGAACTCCGCTCTCAGTGAGCCTCCCCCTCCACGAACCCCCTACAATGAATCCACCCTACAAAAAACCCCCCTCCCCTCACTGCCCCCTCCAATGAACCCCCCTCTCAATGAACTTCCCCTACAATGAGACCCCTCTCAGTGAACCTCCCCCTCAAGAACCTCCCCTTTAAGACCTCCCCCAATGAACTCCCCCCCTACAATGACGTCCCCTCCCCTCTCAATGAACCTCCCCCTCAATAACCCCCTACAATGACCACCCCCCCCCCCAACGAGCCCGTCCCGCGCCTCTCAAT